>NC_090701.1:45267446-45302446 GCF_040954835.1 Lepisosteus oculatus
CCCTCAGCTGATACCCCTTTACAAGTGGGAGACCCTGCTCCGAGTCCAGCCCGAGTGCAAAAGGCCCCAGCGAGATTTGAACTCGCAACCCCTGGTTTACAAGACCAGTGCTCTAACCCCTGAGCTATGGAGCCACAAGGCTCCAGGTCCTGACTCACGCGCAGACAAACGTACCGAGTCAAGCAGCTGGCAACATGAGGGAGACACGGTGCCCGGCTCAGCTACACAGCGGAGAAAGCAGAGAAAGGACGCCACGGCGAAGCTGAAGTCTTGCACAGGCCCATGGAAGACACCGAAGATCACCGAGGGAATCGACAGTCGGTCTGGCTCTTGTGTGGTTCCATGGTGTAATGGTTAGCACTCTGGACTCTGAATCCAGCGATCCGAGTTCAACTCTCGGTGGAACCTTTTGTGGGTGGAATTGGTGTCTGGAATGCCAAACGGGAATTACCGCTGAAACAAACGGGGTGGGGAAAAAAAAGGCCACGCTTCCCTGACCGGGAATCGAACCCGGGCCGCGGCGGTGAGAGCGCCGAATCCTAACCACTAGACCACCAGGGACACGGAGGAAAGCCCTCTCCCGTCTGTGGCGTGCCCGCAGCGCGACCGAAGTCGGCTCTGAAAGCGGGGCCAAGCTCGGCAATCTTGAATTGAGACAGAGACTCGTCCACCAGCGATTCTTAAAACTGCAGTAACCCGTTGAAGACACGACCCCGCCTGCCGTCGTCACTTAGATCTAACCCGCAAAAGAATCACTGCTACAACGGCTTCCGCGACACAATGGTCAGCCACCTGGGGGAGGAACCGTGGTATGAATGACTGGAAGGACACAACAGGGAAACCCACCAGGTTCAGTGTCATACAGACTAGTGTCGCTTGACAGACAAAACTTGCAGTACAAGATTTCTAAAGATTCTTCACAATCACTGGAGTTACAGCCATCACACATCGGTGGGTTAACACTCACACACACAAAGAAAACCAGATCGCCCAGCACAAAGAAGAAAACAAGACTTACACCAAGTTGAGAGCACTTTGCCGCTGGGGGAACGGAATAACGACTATCTTCGATATTGACGCCAGGCTTTCCCTACACAAGGCCAGAACCAGACCGCGATAAGATGGCTCCGGGATGCCCGCGCTGCTCAGGTCGAGCCCGTTATGCCAAAGCAGCCTGTGGCGGGCAATGAAAACACAAGCAGCCCGTGTGTCTGCTTCCTGGTCTGCAAAGGCTCTCCAGGAAAATCTCTCTTGCGCTTCTGCTGAACTGCTGCTTCATCTACGCAGGGGCCCCCGCCTTCTTAATCAAGGAGTCCAATGGCAGCATTTGTCGCAAGTGCTCGTCAGTTCCCACACAGTCGGGGAGGAGCCCTGGACTTGATGAGGACAACGACAGCCTGCTTGGCATTGTTTTCCTCGGCACCTATCAATTAACACAGCAGGGTGTGACGTCCCCGGGGCGTGGGGTGTGAGTGAGGGACAGGAAGCAAGCAAGAGACAGAGGAAGTCAAGAGCCACCACACCCTGTTGCTTGCCAGTAATCACACAACTATGGCCCTCAGCTGATACCCCTTTACAAGTGGGAGACCCTGCTCCGAGTCCAGCCCGAGTGCAAAAGGCCCCAGCGAGATTTGAACTCGCAACCCCTGGTTTACAAGACCAGTGCTCTAACCCCTGAGCTATGGAGCCACAAGGCTCCAGGTCCTGACTCACGCGCAGACAAACGTACCGAGTCAAGCAGCTGGCAACATGAGGGAGACACGGTGCCCGGCTCAGCTACACAGCGGAGAAAGCAGAGAAAGGACGCCACGGCGAAGCTGAAGTCTTGCACAGGCCCATGGAAGACACCGAAGATCACCGAGGGAATCGACAGTCGGTCTGGCTCTTGTGTGGTTCCATGGTGTAATGGTTAGCACTCTGGACTCTGAATCCAGCGATCCGAGTTCAACTCTCGGTGGAACCTTTTGTGGGTGGAATTGGTGTCTGGAATGCCAAACGGGAATTACCGCTGAAACAAACGGGGTGGGGAAAAAAAAGGCCACGCTTCCCTGACCGGGAATCGAACCCGGGCCGCGGCGGTGAGAGCGCCGAATCCTAACCACTAGACCACCAGGGACACGGAGGAAAGCCCTCTCCCGTCTGTGGCGTGCCCGCAGCGCGACCGAAGTCGGCTCTGAAAGCGGGGCCAAGCTCGGCAATCTTGAATTGAGACAGAGACTCGTCCACCAGCGATTCTTAAAACTGCAGTAACCCGTTGAAGACACGACCCCGCCTGCCGTCGTCACTTAGATCTAACCCGCAAAAGAATCACTGCTACAACGGCTTCCGCGACACAATGGTCAGCCACCTGGGGGAGGAACCGTGGTATGAATGACTGGAAGGACACAACAGGGAAACCCACCAGGTTCAGTGTCATACAGACTAGTGTCGCTTGACAGACAAAACTTGCAGTACAAGATTTCTAAAGATTCTTCACAATCACTGGAGTTACAGCCATCACACATCGGTGGGTTAACACTCACACACACAAAGAAAACCAGATCGCCCAGCACAAAGAAGAAAACAAGACTTACACCAAGTTGAGAGCACTTTGCCGCTGGGGGAACGGAATAACGACTATCTTCGATATTGACGCCAGGCTTTCCCTACACAAGGCCAGAACCAGACCGCGATAAGATGGCTCCGGGATGCCCGCGCTGCTCAGGTCGAGCCCGTTATGCCAAAGCAGCCTGTGGCGGGCAATGAAAACACAAGCAGCCCGTGTGTCTGCTTCCTGGTCTGCAAAGGCTCTCCAGGAAAATCTCTCTTGCGCTTCTGCTGAACTGCTGCTTCATGTACGCAGGGGCCCCCGCCTTCTTAATCAAGGAGTCCAATGGCAGCATTTGTCGCAAGTGCTCGTCAGTTCCCACACAGTCGGGGAGGAGACCTGGACTTGATGAGGACAACGACAGCCTGCTTGGCATTGTTTTCCTCGGCACCTATCAATTAACACAGCAGGGTGTGACGTCCCCGGGGCGTGGGGTGTGAGTGAGGGACAGGAAGCAAGCAAGAGACAGAGGAAGTCAAGAGCCACCACACCCTGTTGCTTGCCAGTAATCACACAACTATGGCCCTCAGCTGATACCCCTTTACAAGTGGGAGACCCTGCTCCGAGTCCAGCCCGAGTGCAAAAGGCCCCAGCGAGATTTGAACTCGCAACCCCTGGTTTACAAGACCAGTGCTCTAACCCCTGAGCTATGGAGCCACAAGGCTCCAGGTCCTGACTCACGCGCAGACAAACGTACCGAGTCAAGCAGCTGGCAACATGAGGGAGACACGGTGCCCGGCTCAGCTACACAGCGGAGAAAGCAGAGAAAGGACGCCACGGCGAAGCTGAAGTCTTGCACAGGCCCATGGAAGACACCGAAGATCACCGAGGGAATCGACAGTCGGCCTGGCTCTTGTGTGGTTCCATGGTGTAATGGTTAGCACTCTGGACTCTGAATCCAGCGATCCGAGTTCAAATCTCGGTGGAACCTTTTGTGGGTGGAATTGGTGTCTGGAATGCCAAACGGGAATTACCGCTGAAACAAACGGGGTGGGGAAAAAAAAGGCCACGCTTCCCTGACCGGGAATCGAACCCGGGCCGCGGCGGTGAGAGCGCCGAATCCTAACCACTAGACCACCAGGGACACGGAGGAAAGCCCTCTCCCGTCTGTGGCGTGCCCGCAGCGCGACCGACGTCGGCTCTGAAAGCGGGGCCAAACTCGGCAATCTTGAATTGAGACAGAGACTCGTCCACCAGCGATTCTTAAAACTGCAGTAACCCGTTGAAGACACGACCCCGCCTGCCGTCGTCACTTAGATCTAACCCGCAAAAGAATCACTGCTACAACGGCTTCCGCGACACAATGGTCAGCCACCTGGGGGAGGAACCGTGGTATGAATGACTGGAAGGACACAACAGGGAAACCCACCAGGTTCAGTGTCATACAGACTAGTGTCGCTTGACAGACAAAACTTGCAGTACAAGATTTCTAAAGATTCTTCACAATCACTGGAGTTACAGCCATCACACATCGGTGGGTTAACACTCACACACACAAAGAAAACCAGATCGCCCAGCACAAAGAAGAAAACAAGACTTACACCAAGTTGAGAGCACTTTGCCGCTGGGGGAACGGAATAACGACTATCTTCGATATTGACGCCAGGCTTTCCCTACACAAGGCCAGAACCAGACCGCGATAAGATGGCTCCGGGATGCCCGCGCTGCTCAGGTCGAGCCCGTTATGCCAAAGCAGCCTGTGGCGGGCAATGAAAACACAAGCAGCCCGTGTGTCTGCTTCCTGGTCTGCAAAGGCTCTCCAGGAAAATCTCTCTTGCGCTTCTGCTGAACTGCTGCTTCATCTACGCAGGGGCCCCCGCCTTCTTAATCAAGGAGTCCAATGGCAGCATTTGTCGCAAGTGCTCGTCAGTTCCCACACAGTCGGGGAGGAGCCCGGGACTTGATGAGGACAACGACAGCCTGCTTGGCATTGTTTTCCTCGGCACCTATCAATTAACACAGAAGGGTGTGACGTCCCCGGGGCGTGGGGTGTGAGTGAGGGACAGGAAGCAAGCAAGAGACAGAGGAAGTCAAGAGCCACCACACCCTGTTGCTTGCCAGTAATCACACAACTATGGCCCTCAGCTGATACCCCTTTACAAGTGGGAGACCCTGCTCCGAGTCCAGCCCGAGTGCAAAAGGCCCCAGCGAGATTTGAACTCGCGACCCCTGGTTTACAAGACCAGTGCTCTAACCCCTGAGCTATGGAGCCACAAGGCTCCAGGTCCTGACTCACGCGCAGACAAACGTACCGAGTCAAGCAGCTGGCAACATGAGGGAGACACGGTGCCCGGCTCAGCTACACAGCGGAGAAAGCAGAGAAAGGACGCCACGGCGAAGCTGAAGTCTTGCACAGGCCCATGGAAGACACCGAAGATCACCGAGGGAATCGACAGTCGGCCTGGCTCTTGTGTGGTTCCATGGTGTAATGGTTAGCACTCTGGACTCTGAATCCAGCGATCCGAGTTCAAATCTCGGTGGAACCTTTTGTGGGTGGAATTGGTGTCTGGAATGCCAAACGGGAATTACCGCTGAAACAAACGGGGTGGGGAAAAAAAAAGGCCACGCTTCCCTGACCGGGAATCGAACCCGGGCCGCGGCGGTGAGAGCGCCGAATCCTAACCACTAGACCACCAGGGACACGGAGGAAAGCCCTCTCCCGTCTGTGGCGTGCCCGCAGCGCGACCGACGTCGGCTCTGAAAGCGGGGCCAAGCTCGGCAATCTTGAATTGAGACAGAGACTCGTCCACCAGCGATTCTTAAAACTGCAGTAACCCGTTGAAGACACGACCCCGCCTGCCGTCGTCACTTAGATCTAACCCGCAAAAGAATCACTGCTACAACGGCTTCCGCGACACAATGGTCAGCCACCTGGGGGAGGAACCGTGGTATGAATGACTGGAAGGACACAACAGGGAAACCCACCAGGTTCAGTGTCATACAGACTAGTGTCGCTTGACAGACAAAACTTGCAGTACAAGATTTCTAAAGATTCTTCACAATCACTGGAGTTACAGCCATCACACATCGGTGGGTTAACACTCACACACACAAAGAAAACCAGATCGCCCAGCACAAAGAAGAAAACAAGACTTACACCAAGTTGAGAGCACTTTGCCGCTGGGGGAACGGAATAACGACTATCTTCGATATTGACGCCAGGCTTTCCCTACACAAGGCCAGAACCAGACCGCGATAAGATGGCTCCGGGATGCCCGCGCTGCTCAGGTCGAGCCCGTTATGCCAAAGCAGCCTGTGGCGGGCAATGAAAACACAAGCAGCCCGTGTGTCTGCTTCCTGGTCTGCAAAGGCTCTCCAGGAAAATCTCTCTTGCGCTTCTGCTGAACTGCTGCTTCATCTACGCAGGGGCCCCCGCCTTCTTAATCAAGGAGTCCAATGGCAGCATTTGTCGCAAGTGCTCGTCAGTTCCCACACAGTCGGGGAGGAGCCCGGGACTTGATGAGGACAACGACAGCCTGCTTGGCATTGTTTTCCTCGGCACCTATCAATTAACACAGCAGGGTGTGACGTCCCCGGGGCGTGGGGTGTGAGTGAGGGACAGGAAGCAAGCAAGAGACAGAGGAAGTCAAGAGCCACCACACCCTGTTGCTTGCCAGTAATCACACAACTATGGCCCTCAGCTGATACCCCTTTACAAGTGGGAGACCCTGCTCCGAGTCCAGCCCGAGTGCAAAAGGCCCCAGCGAGATTTGAACTCGCGACCCCTGGTTTACAAGACCAGTGCTCTAACCCCTGAGCTATGGAGCCACAAGGCTCCAGGTCCTGACTCACGCGCAGACAAACGTACCGAGTCAAGCAGCTGGCAACATGAGGGAGACACGGTGCCCGGCTCAGCTACACAGCGGAGAAAGCAGAGAAAGGACGCCACGGCGAAGCTGAAGTCTTGCACAGGCCCATGGAAGACACCGAAGATCACCGAGGGAATCGACAGTCGGCCTGGCTCTTGTGTGGTTCCATGGTGTAATGGTTAGCACTCTGGACTCTGAATCCAGCGATCCGAGTTCAAATCTCGGTGGAACCTTTTGTGGGTGGAATTGGTGTCTGGAATGCCAAACGGGAATTACCACTGAAACAAACGGGGTGGGGAAAAAAAAGGCCACGCTTCCCTGACCGGGAATCGAACCCGGGCCGCGGCGGTGAGAGCGCCGAATCCTAACCACTAGACCACCAGGGACACGGAGGAAAGCCCTCTCCCGTCTGTGGCGTGCCCGCAGCGCGACCGACGTCGGCTCTGAAAGCGGGGCCAAGCTCGGCAATCTTGAATTGAGACAGAGACTCGTCCACCAGCGATTCTTAAAACTGCAGTAACCCGTTGAAGACACGACCCCGCCTGCCGTCGTCACTTAGATCTAACCCGCAAAAGAATCACTGCTACAACGGCTTCCGCGACACAATGGTCAGCCACCTGGGGGAGGAACCGTGGTATGAATGACTGGAAGGACACAACAGGGAAACCCACCAGGTTCAGTGTCATACAGACTAGTGTCGCTTGACAGACAAAACTTGCAGTACAAGATTTCTAAAGATTCTTCACAATCACTGGAGTTACAGCCATCACACATCGGTGGGTTAACACTCACACACACAAAGAAAACCAGATCGCCCAGCACAAAGAAGAAAACAAGACTTACACCAAGTTGAGAGCACTTTGCCGCTGGGGGAACGGAATAACGACTATCTTCGATATTGACGCCAGGCTTTCCCTACACAAGGCCAGAACCAGACCGCGATAAGATGGCTCCGGGATGCCCGCGCTGCTCAGGTCGAGCCCGTTATGCCAAAGCAGCCTGTGGCGGGCAATGAAAACACAAGCAGCCCGTGTGTCTGCTTCCTGGTCTGCAAAGGCTCTCCAGGAAAATCTCTCTTGCGCTTCTGCTGAACTGCTGCTTCATCTACGCAGGGGCCCCCGCCTTCTTAATCAAGGAGTCCAATGGCAGCATTTGTCGCAAGTGCTCGTCAGTTCCCACACAGTCGGGGAGGAGCCCGGGACTTGATGAGGACAACGACAGCCTGCTTGGCATTGTTTTCCTCGGCACCTATCAATTAACACAGCAGGGTGTGACGTCCCCGGGGCGTGGGGTGTGAGTGAGGGACAGGAAGCAAGCAAGAGACAGAGGAAGTCAAGAGCCACCACACCCTGTTGCTTGCCAGTAATCACACAACTATGGCCCTCAGCTGATACCCCTTTACAAGTGGGAGACCCTGCTCCGAGTCCAGCCCGAGTGCAAAAGGCCCCAACAAGATTTGAACTCGCGACACCTGGTTTACAAGACCAGTGCTCTAACCCCTGAGCTATGGAGCCACAAGGCTCCAGGTCCTGACTCACGCGCAGACAAACGTACCGAGTCAAGCAGCTGGCAACATGAGGGAGACACGGTGCCCGGCTCAGCTACACAGTGGAGAAAGCAGAGAAAGGACGCCACGGCGAAGCTGAAGTCTTGCACAGGCCCATGGAAGACACCGAAGATCACCGAGGGAATCGACAGTCGGCCTGGCTCTTGTGTGGTTCCATGGTGTAATGGTTAGCACTCTGGACTCTGAATCCAGCGATCCGAGTTCAAATCTCGGTGGAACCTTTTGTGGGTGGAATTGGTGTCTGGAATGCCAAACGGGAATTACCGCTGAAACAAACGGGGTGGGGAAAAAAAAGGCCACGCTTCCCTGACCGGGAATCGAACCCGGGCCGCGGCGGTGAGAGCGCCAAATCCTAACCACTAGACCACCAGGGACACGGAGGAAAGCCCTCTCCCGTCTGTGGCGTGCCCGCAGCGCGACCGACGTCGGCTCTGAAAGCGGGGCCAAGCTCGGCAATCTTGAATTGAGACAGAGACTCGTCCACCAGCGATTCTTAAAACTGCAGTAACCCGTTGAAGACACGACCCCGCCTGCCGTCGTCACTTAGATCTAACCCGCAAAAGAATCACTGCTACAACGGCTTCCGCGACACAATGGTCAGCCACCTGGGGGAGGAACCGTGGTATGAATGACTGGAAGGACACAACAGGGAAACCCACCAGGTTCAGTGTCATACAGACTAGTGTCGCTTGACAGACAAAACTTGCAGTACAAGATTTCTAAAGATTCTTCACAATCACTGGAGTTACAGCCATCACACATCGGTGGGTTAACACTCACACACACAAAGAAAACCAGATCGCCCAGCACAAAGAAGAAAACAAGACTTACACCAAGTTGAGAGCACTTTGCCGCTGGGGGAACGGAATAACGACTATCTTCGATATTGACGCCAGGCTTTCCCTACACAAGGCCAGAACCAGACCGCGATAAGATGGCTCCGGGATGCCCGCGCTGCTCAGGTCGAGCCCGTTATGCCAAAGCAGCCTGTGGCGGGCAATGAAAACACAAGCAGCCCGTGTGTCTGCTTCCTGGTCTGCAAAGGCTCTCCAGGAAAATCTCTCTTGCGCTTCTGCTGAACTGCTGCTTCATCTACGCAGGGGCCCCCGCCTTCTTAATCAAGGAGTCCAATGGCAGCATTTGTCGCAAGTGCTCGTCAGTTCCCACACAGTCGGGGAGGAGCCCGGGACTTGATGAGGACAACGACAGCCTGCTTGGCATTGTTTTCCTCGGCACCTATCAATTAACACAGCAGGGTGTGACGTCCCCGGGGCGTGGGGTGTGAGTGAGGGACAGGAAGCAAGCAAGAGACAGAGGAAGTCAAGAGCCACCACACCCTGTTGCTTGCCAGTAATCACACAACTATGGCCCTCAGCTGATACCCCTTTACAAGTGGGAGACCCTGCTCCGAGTCCAGCCCGAGTGCAAAAGGCCCCAGCGAGATTTGAACTCGCGACCCCTGGTTTACAAGACCAGTGCTCTAACCCCTGAGCTATGGAGCCACAAGGCTCCAGGTCCTGACTCACGCGCAGACAAACGTACCGAGTCAAGCAGCTGGCAACATGAGGGAGACACGGTGCCCGGCTCAGCTACACAGCGGAGAAAGCAGAGAAAGGACGCCACGGCGAAGCTGAAGTCTTGCACAGGCCCATGGAAGACACCGAAGATCACCGAGGGAATCGACAGTCGGCCTGGCTCTTGTGTGGTTCCATGGTGTAATGGTTAGCACTCTGGACTCTGAATCCAGCGATCCGAGTTCAAATCTCGGTGGAACCTTTTGTGGGTGGAATTGGTGTCTGGAATGCCAAACGGGAATTACCGCTGAAACAAACGGGGTGGGGAAAAAAAAGGCCACGCTTCCCTGACCGGGAATCGAACCCGGGCCGCGGCGGTGAGAGCGCCGAATCCTAACCACTAAACCACCAGGGACACGGAGGAAAGCCCTCTCCTGTCTGTGGCGTGCCCGCAGCGCGACCGACGTCGGCTCTGAAAGCGGGGCCAAGCTCGGCAATCTTGAACTGAGACAGAGACTCGTCCACCAGCGATTCTTAAAACTGCAGTAACCCGTTGAAGACACGACCCCGCCTGCCGTCGTCACTTAGATCTAACCCGCAAAAGAATCACTGCTACAACGGCTTCCGCGACACAATGGTCAGCCACCTGGGGGAGGAACCGTGGTATGAATGACTGGAAGGACACAACAGGGAAACCCACCAGGTTCAGTGTCATACAGACTAGTGTCGCTTGACAGACAAAACTTGCAGTACAAGATTTCTAAAGATTCTTCACAATCACTGGAGTTACAGCCATCACACATCGGTGGGTTAACACTCACACACACAAAGAAAACCAGATCGCCCAGCACAAAGAAGAAAACAAGACTTACACCAAGTTGAGAGCACTTTGCCGCTGGGGGAACGGAATAACGACTATCTTCGATATTGACGCCAGGCTTTCCCTACACAAGGCCAGAACCAGACCGCGATAAGATGGCTCCGGGATGCCCGCGCTGCTCAGGTCGAGCCCGTTATGCCAAAGCAGCCTGTGGCGGGCAATGAAAACACAAGCAGCCCGTGTGTCTGCTTCCTGGTCTGCAAAGGCTCTCCAGGAAAATCTCTCTTGCGCTTCTGCTGAACTGCTGCTTCATCTACGCAGGGGCCCCCGCCTTCTTAATCAAGGAGTCCAATGGCAGCATTTGTCGCAAGTGCTCGTCAGTTCCCACACAGTCGGGGAGGAGCCCTGGACTTGATGAGGACAACGACAGCCTGCTTGGCATTGTTTTCCTCGGCACCTATCAATTAACACAGCAGGGTGTGACGTCCCCGGGGCGTGGGGTGTGAGTGAGGGACAGGAAGCAAGCAAGAGACAGAGGAAGTCAAGAGCCACCACACCCTGTTGCTTGCCAGTAATCACACAACTATGGCCCTCAGCTGATACCCCTTTACAAGTGGGAGACCCTGCTCCGAGTCCAGCCCGAGTGCAAAAGGCCCCAGCGAGATTTGAACTCGCAACCCCTGGTTTACAAGACCAGTGCTCTAACCCCTGAGCTATGGAGCCACAAGGCTCCAGGTCCTGACTCACGCGCAGACAAACGTACCGAGTCAAGCAGCTGGCAACATGAGGGAGACACGGTGCCCGGCTCAGCTACACAGCGGAGAAAGCAGAGAAAGGACGCCACGGCGAAGCTGAAGTCTTGCACAGGCCCATGGAAGACACCGAAGATCACCGAGGGAATCGACAGTCGGTCTGGCTCTTGTGTGGTTCCATGGTGTAATGGTTAGCACTCTGGACTCTGAATCCAGCGATCCGAGTTCAACTCTCGGTGGAACCTTTTGTGGGTGGAATTGGTGTCTGGAATGCCAAACGGGAATTACCGCTGAAACAAACGGGGTGGGGAAAAAAAAGGCCACGCTTCCCTGACCGGGAATCGAACCCGGGCCGCGGCGGTGAGAGCGCCGAATCCTAACCACTAGACCACCAGGGACACGGAGGAAAGCCCTCTCCCGTCTGTGGCGTGCCCGCAGCGCGACCGAAGTCGGCTCTGAAAGCGGGGCCAAGCTCGGCAATCTTGAATTGAGACAGAGACTCGTCCACCAGCGATTCTTAAAACTGCAGTAACCCGTTGAAGACACGACCCCGCCTGCCGTCGTCACTTAGATCTAACCCGCAAAAGAATCACTGCTACAACGGCTTCCGCGACACAATGGTCAGCCACCTGGGGGAGGAACCGTGGTATGAATGACTGGAAGGACACAACAGGGAAACCCACCAGGTTCAGTGTCATACAGACTAGTGTCGCTTGACAGACAAAACTTGCAGTACAAGATTTCTAAAGATTCTTCACAATCACTGGAGTTACAGCCATCACACATCGGTGGGTTAACACTCACACACACAAAGAAAACCAGATCGCCCAGCACAAAGAAGAAAACAAGACTTACACCAAGTTGAGAGCACTTTGCCGCTGGGGGAACGGAATAACGACTATCTTCGATATTGACGCCAGGCTTTCCCTACACAAGGCCAGAACCAGACCGCGATAAGATGGCTCCGGGATGCCCGCGCTGCTCAGGTCGAGCCCGTTATGCCAAAGCAGCCTGTGGCGGGCAATGAAAACACAAGCAGCCCGTGTGTCTGCTTCCTGGTCTGCAAAGGCTCTCCAGGAAAATCTCTCTTGCGCTTCTGCTGAACTGCTGCTTCATCTACGCAGGGGCCCCCGCCTTCTTAATCAAGGAGTCCAATGGCAGCATTTGTCGCAAGTGCTCGTCAGTTCCCACACAGTCGGGGAGGAGACCTGGACTTGATGAGGACAACGACAGCCTGCTTGGCATTGTTTTCCTCGGCACCTATCAATTAACACAGCAGGGTGTGACGTCCCCGGGGCGTGGGGTGTGAGTGAGGGACAGGAAGCAAGCAAGAGACAGAGGAAGTCAAGAGCCACCACACCCTGTTGCTTGCCAGTAATCACACAACTATGGCCCTCAGCTGATACCCCTTTACAAGTGGGAGACCCTGCTCCGAGTCCAGCCCGAGTGCAAAAGGCCCCAGCGAGATTTGAACTCGCAACCCCTGGTTTACAAGACCAGTGCTCTAACCCCTGAGCTATGGAGCCACAAGGCTCCAGGTCCTGACTCACGCGCAGACAAACGTACCGAGTCAAGCAGCTGGCAACATGAGGGAGACACGGTGCCCGGCTCAGCTACACAGCGGAGAAAGCAGAGAAAGGACGCCACGGCGAAGCTGAAGTCTTGCACAGGCCCATGGAAGACACCGAAGATCACCGAGGGAATCGACAGTCGGGCTGGCTCTTGTGTGGTTCCATGGTGTAATGGTTAGCACTCTGGACTCTGAATCCAGCGATCCGAGTTCAAATCTCGGTGGAACCTTTTGTGGGTGGAATTGGTGTCTGGAATGCCAAACGGGAATTACCGCTGAAACAAACGGGGTGGGGAAAAAAAAGGCCACGCTTCCCTGACCGGGAATCGAACCCGGGCCGCGGCGGTGAGAGCGCCGAATCCTAACCACTAGACCACCAGGGACACGGAGGAAAGCCCTCTCCCGTCTGTGGCGTGCCCGCAGCGCGACCGACGTCGGCTCTGAAAGCGGGGCCAAACTCGGCAATCTTGAATTGAGACAGAGACTCGTCCACCAGCGATTCTTAAAACTGCAGTAACCCGTTGAAGACACGACCCCGCCTGCCGTCGTCACTTAGATCTAACCCGCAAAAGAATCACTGCTACAACGGCTTCCGCGACACAATGGTCAGCCACCTGGGGGAGGAACCGTGGTATGAATGACTGGAAGGACACAACAGGGAAACCCACCAGGTTCAGTGTCATACAGACTAGTGTCGCTTGACAGTCAAAACTTGCAGTACAAGATTTCTAAAGATTCTTCACAATCACTGGAGTTACAGCCATCACACATCGGTGGGTTAACACTCACACACACAAAGAAAACCAGATCGCCCAGCACAAAGAAGAAAACAAGACTTACACCAAGTTGAGAGCACTTTGCCGCTGGGGGAACGGAATAACGACTATCTTCGATATTGACGCCAGGCTTTCCCTACACAAGGCCAGAACCAGACCGCGATAAGATGGCTCCGGGATGCCCGCGCTGCTCAGGTCGAGCCCGTTATGCCAAAGCAGCCTGTGGCGGGCAATGAAAACACAAGCAGCCCGTGTGTCTGCTTCCTGGTCTGCAAAGGCTCTCCAGGAAAATCTCTCTTGCGCTTCTGCTGAACTGCTGCTTCATCTACGCAGGGGCCCCCGCCTTCTTAATCAAGGAGTCCAATGGCAGCATTTGTCGCAAGTGCTCGTCAGTTCCCACACAGTCGGGGAGGAGCCCGGGACTTGATGAGGACAACGACAGCCTGCTTGGCATTGTTTTCCTCGGCACCTATCAATTAACACAGCAGGGTGTGACGTCCCCGGGGCGTGGGGTGTGAGTGAGGGACAGGAAGCAAGCAAGAGACAGAGGAAGTCAAGAGCCACCACACCCTGTTGCTTGCCAGTAATCACACAACTATGGCCCTCAGCTGATACCCCTTTACAAGTGGGAGACCCTGCTCCGAGTCCAGCCCGAGTGCAAAAGGCCCCAGCGAGATTTGAACTCGCGACCCCTGGTTTACAAGACCAGTGCTCTAACCCCTGAGCTATGGAGCCACAAGGCTCCAGGTCCTGACTCACGCGCAGACAAACGTACCGAGTCAAGCAGCTGGCAACATGAGGGAGACACGGTGCCCGGCTCAGCTACACAGCGGAGAAAGCAGAGAAAGGACGCCACGGCGAAGCTGAAGTCTTGCACAGGCCCATGGAAGACACCGAAGATCACCGAGGGAATCGACAGTCGGCCTGGCTCTTGTGTGGTTCCATGGTGTAATGGTTAGCACTCTGGACTCTGAATCCAGCGATCCGAGTTCAAATCTCGGTGGAACCTTTTGTGGGTGGAATTGGTGTCTGGAATGCCAAACGGGAATTACCGCTGAAACAAACGGGGTGGGGAAAAAAAAAGGCCACGCTTCCCTGACCGGGAATCGAACCCGGGCCGCGGCGGTGAGAGCGCCGAATCCTAACCACTAGACCACCAGGGACACGGAGGAAAGCCCTCTCCCGTCTGTGGCGTGCCCGCAGCGCGACCGACGTCGGCTCTGAAAGCGGGGCCAAGCTCGGCAATCTTGAATTGAGACAGAGACTCGTCCACCAGCGATTCTTAAAACTGCAGTAACCCGTTGAAGACACGACCCCGCCTGCCGTCGTCACTTAGATCTAACCCGCAAAAGAATCACTGCTACAACGGCTTCCGCGACACAATGGTCAGCCACCTGGGGGAGGAACCGTGGTATGAATGACTGGAAGGACACAACAGGGAAACCCACCAGGTTCAGTGTCATACAGACTAGTGTCGCTTGACAGACAAAACTTGCAGTACAAGATTTCTAAAGATTCTTCACAATCACTGGAGTTACAGCCATCACACATCGGTGGGTTAACACTCACACACACAAAGAAAACCAGATCGCCCAGCACAAAGAAGAAAACAAGACTTACACCAAGTTGAGAGCACTTTGCCGCTGGGGGAACGGAATAACGACTATCTTCGATATTGACGCCAGGCTTTCCCTACACAAGGCCAGAACCAGACCGCGATAAGATGGCTCCGGGATGCCCGCGCTGCTCAGGTCGAGCCCGTTATGCCAAAGCAGCCTGTGGCGGGCAATGAAAACACAAGCAGCCCGTGTGTCTGCTTCCTGGTCTGCAAAGGCTCTCCAGGAAAATCTCTCTTGCGCTTCTGCTGAACTGCTGCTTCATCTACGCAGGGGCCCCCGCCTTCTTAATCAAGGAGTCCAATGGCAGCATTTGTCGCAAGTGCTCGTCAGTTCCCACACAGTCGGGGAGGAGCCCGGGACTTGATGAGGACAACGACAGCCTGCTTGGCATTGTTTTCCTCGGCACCTATCAATTAACACAGCAGGGTGTGACGTCCCCGGGGCGTGGGGTGTGAGTGAGGGACAGGAAGCAAGCAAGAGACAGAGGAAGTCAAGAGCCACCACACCCTGTTGCTTGCCAGTAATCACACAACTATGGCCCTCAGCTGATACCCCTTTACAAGTGGGAGACCCTGCTCCGAGTCCAGCCCGAGTGCAAAAGGCCCCAGCGAGATTTGAACTCGCGACCCCTGGTTTACAAGACCAGTGCTCTAACCCCTGAGCTATGGAGCCACAAGGCTCCAGGTCCTGACTCACGCGCAGACAAACGTACCGAGTCAAGCAGCTGGCAACATGAGGGAGACACGGTGCCCGGCTCAGCTACACAGCGGAGAAAGCAGAGAAAGGACGCCACGGCGAAGCTGAAGTCTTGCACAGGCCCATGGAAGACACCGAAGATCACCGAGGGAATCGACAGTCGGCCTGGCTCTTGTGTGGTTCCATGGTGTAATGGTTAGCACTCTGGACTCTGAATCCAGCGATCCGAGTTCAAATCTCGGTGGAACCTTTTGTGGGTGGAATTGGTGTCTGGAATGCCAAACGGGAATTACCGCTGAAACAAACGGGGTGGGGAAAAAAAAGGCCACGCTTCCCTGACCGGGAATCGAACCCGGGCCGCGGCGGTGAGAGCGCCGAATCCTAACCACTAGACCACCAGGGACACGGAGGAAAGCCCTCTCCCGTCTGTGGCGTGCCCGCAGCGCGACCGACGTCGGCTCTGAAAGCGGGGCCAAGCTCGGCAATCTTGAATTGAGACAGAGACTCGTCCACCAGCGATTCTTAAAACTGCAGTAACCCGTTGAAGACACGACCCCGCCTGCCGTCGTCACTTAGATCTAACCCGCAAAAGAATCACTGCTACAACGGCTTCCGCGACACAATGGTCAGCCACCTGGGGGAGGAACCGTGGTATGAATGACTGGAAGGACACAACAGGGAAACCCACCAGGTTCAGTGTCATACAGACTAGTGTCGCTTGACAGACAAAACTTGCAGTACAAGATTTCTAAAGATTCTTCACAATCACTGGAGTTACAGCCATCACACATCGGTGGGTTAACACTCACACACACAAAGAAAACCAGATCGCCCAGCACAAAGAAGAAAACAAGACTTACACCAAGTTGAGAGCACTTTGCCGCTGGGGGAACGGAATAACGACTATCTTCGATATTGACGCCAGGCTTTCCCTACACAAGGCCAGAACCAGACCGCGATAAGATGGCTCCGGGATGCCCGCGCTGCTCAGGTCGAGCCCGTTATGCCAAAGCAGCCTGTGGCGGGCAATGAAAACACAAGCAGCCCGTGTGTCTGCTTCCTGGTCTGCAAAGGCTCTCCAGGAAAATCTCTCTTGCGCTTCTGCTGAACTGCTGCTTCATCTACGCAGGGGCCCCCGCCTTCTTAATCAAGGAGTCCAATGGCAGCATTTGTCGCAAGTGCTCGTCAGTTCCCACACAGTCGGGGAGGAGCCCGGGACTTGATGAGGACAACGACAGCCTGCTTGGCATTGTTTTCCTCGGCACCTATCAATTAACACAGCAGGGTGTGACGTCCCCGGGGCGTGGGGTGTGAGTGAGGGACAGGAAGCAAGCAAGAGACAGAGGAAGTCAAGAGCCACCACACCCTGTTGCTTGCCAGTAATCACACAACTATGGCCCTCAGCTGATACCCCTTTACAAGTGGGAGACCCTGCTCCGAGTCCAGCCCGAGTGCAAAAGGCCCCACCGAGATTTGAACTCGCGACCCCTGGTTTACAAGACCAGTGCTCTAACCCCTGAGCTATGGAGCCACAAGGCTCCAGGTCCTGACTCACGCGCAGACAAACGTACCGAGTCAAGCAGCTGGCAACATGAGGGAGACACGGTGCCCGGCTCAGCTACACAGCGGAGAAAGCAGAGAAAGGACGCCACGGCGAAGCTGAAGTCTTGCACAGGCCCATGGAAGACACCGAAGATCACCGAGGGAATCGACAGTCGGCCTGGCTCTTGTGTGGTTCCATGGTGTAATGGTTAGCACTCTGGACTCTGAATCCAGCGATCCGAGTTCAAATCTCGGTGGAACCTTTTGTGGGTGGAATTGGTGTCTGGAATGCCAAACGGGAATTACCGCTGAAACAAACGGGGTGGGGAAAAAAAAAGGCCACGCTTCCCTGACCGGGAATCGAACCCGGGCCGCGGCGGTGAGAGCGCCGAATCCTAACCACTAGACCACCAGGGACACGGAGGAAAGCCCTCTCCCGCCTGTGGCGTGCCCGCAGCGCGACCGACGTCGGCTCTGAAAGCGGGGCCAAGCTCGGCAATCTTGAATTGAGACAGAGACTCGTCCACCAGCGATTCTTAAAACTGCAGTAACCCGTTGAAGACACGACCCCGCCTGCCGTCGTCACTTAGATCTAACCCGCAAAAGAATCACTGCTACAACGGCTTCCGCGACACAATGGTCAGCCACCTGGGGGAGGAACCGTGGTATGAATGACTGGAAGGACACAACAGGGAAACCCACCAGGTTCAGTGTCATACAGACTAGTGTCGCTTGACAGACAAAACTTGCAGTACAAGATTTCTAAAGATTCTTCACAATCACTGGAGTTACAGCCATCACACATCGGTGGGTTAACACTCACACACACAAAGAAAACCAGATCGCCCAGCACAAAGAAGAAAACAAGACTTACACCAAGTTGAGAGCACTTTGCCGCTGGGGGAACGGAATAACGACTATCTTCGATATTGACGCCAGGCTTTCCCTACACAAGGCCAGAACCAGACCGCGATAAGATGGCTCCGGGATGCCCGCGCTGCTCAGGTCGAGCCCGTTATGCCAAAGCAGCCTGTGGCGGGCAATGAAAACACAAGCAGCCCGTGTGTCTGCTTCCTGGTCTGCAAAGGCTCTCCAGGAAAATCTCTCTTGCACTTCTGCTGAACTGCTGCTTCATCTACGCAGGGGCCCCCGCCTTCTTAATCAAGGAGTCCAATGGCAGCATTTGTCGCAAGTGCTCGTCAGTTCCCACACAGTCGGGGAGGAGCCCGGGACTTGATGAGGACAACGACAGCCTGCTTGGCATTGTTTTCCTCGGCACCTATCAATTAACACAGCAGGGTGTGACGTCCCCGGGGCGTGGGGTGTGAGTGAGGGACAGGAAGCAAGCAAGAGACAGAGGAAGTCAAGAGCCACCACACCCTGTTGCTTGCCAGTAATCACACAACTATGGCCCTCAGCTGATACCCCTTTACAAGTGGGAGACCCTGCTCCGAGTCCAGCCCGAGTGCAAAAGGCCCCAGCGAGATTTGAACTCGCGACCCCTGGTTTACAAGACCAGTGCTCTAACCCCTGAGCTATGGAGCCACAAGGCTCCAGGTCCTGACTCACGCGCAGACAAACGTACCGAGTCAAGCAGCTGGCAACATGAGGGAGACACGGTGCCCGGCTCAGCTACACAGCGGAGAAAGCAGAGAAAGGACGCCACGGCGAAGCTGAAGTCTTGCACAGGCCCATGGAAGACACCGAAGATCACCGAGGGAATCGACAGTCGGCCTGGCTCTTGTGTGGTTCCATGGTGTAATGGTTAGCACTCTGGACTCTGAATCCAGCGATCCGAGTTCAAATCTCGGTGGAACCTTTTGTGGGTGGAATTGGTGTCTGGAATGCCAAACGGGAATTACCGCTGAAACAAACGGGGTGGGGAAAAAAAAAGGCCACGCTTCCCTGACCGGGAATCGAACCCGGGCCGCGGCGGTGAGAGCGCCGAATCCTAACCACTAGACCACCAGGGACACGGAGGAAAGCCCTCTCCCGTCTGTGGCGTGCCCGCAGCGCGACCGACGTCGGCTCTGAAAGCGGGGCCAAGCTCGGCAATCTTGAATTGAGACAGAGACTCGTCCACCAGCGATTCTTAAAACTGCAGTAACCCGTTGAAGACACGACCCCGCCTGCCGTCGTCACTTAGATCTAACCCGCAAAAGAATCACTGCTACAACGGCTTCCGCGACACAATGGTCAGCCACCTGGGGGAGGAACCGTGGTATGAATGACTGGAAGGACACAACAGGGAAACCCACCAGGTTCAGTGTCATACAGACTAGTGTCGCTTGACAGACAAAACTTGCAGTACAAGATTTCTAAAGATTCTTCACAATCACTGGAGTTACAGCCATCACACATCGGTGGGTTAACACTCACACACACAAAGAAAACCAGATCGCCCAGCACAAAGAAGAAAACAAGACTTACACCAAGTTGAGAGCACTTTGCCGCTGGGGGAACGGAATAACGACTATCTTCGATATTGACGCCAGGCTTTCCCTACACAAGGCCAGAACCAGACCGCGATAAGATGGCTCCGGGATGCCCGCGCTGCTCAGGTCGAGCCCGTTATGCCAAAGCAGCCTGTGGCGGGCAATGAAAACACAAGCAGCCCGTGTGTCTGCTTCCTGGTCTGCAAAGGCTCTCCAGGAAAATCTCTCTTGCGCTTCTGCTGAACTGCTGCTTCATCTACGCAGGGGCCCCCGCCTTCTTAATCAAGGAGTCCAATGGCAGCATTTGTCGCAAGTGCTCGTCAGTTCCCACACAGTCGGGGAGGAGCCCGGGACTTGATGAGGACAACGACAGCCTGCTTGGCATTGTTTTCCTCGGCACCTATCAATTAACACAGCAGGGTGTGACGTCCCCGGGGCGTGGGGTGTGAGTGAGGGACAGGAAGCAAGCAAGAGACAGAGGAAGTCAAGAGCCACCACACCCTGTTGCTTGCCAGTAATCACACAACTATGGCCCTCAGCTGATACCCCTTTACAAGTGGGAGACCCTGCTCCGAGTCCAGCCCGAGTGCAAAAGGCCCCAGCGAGATTTGAACTCGCGACCCCTGGTTTACAAGACCAGTGCTCTAACCCCTGAGCTATGGAGCCACAAGGCTCCAGGTCCTGACTCACGCGCAGACAAACGTACCGAGTCAAGCAGCTGGCAACATGAGGGAGACACGGTGCCCGGCTCAGCTACACAGCGGAGAAAGCAGAGAAAGGACGCCACGGCGAAGCTGAAGTCTTGCACAGGCCCATGGAAGACACCGAAGATCACCGAGGGAATCGACAGTCGGCCTGGTTCTTGTGTGGTTCCATGGTGTAATGGTTAGCACTCTGGACTCTGAATCCAGCGATCCGAGTTCAAATCTCGGTGGAACCTTTTGTGGGTGGAATTGGTGTCTGGAATGCCAAACGGGAATTACCGCTGAAACAAACGGGGTGGGGAAAAAAAAGGCCACGCTTCCCTGACCGGGAATCGAACCGGGGCCGCGGCGGTGGGAGCGCCGAATCCTAACCACTAGACCACCAGGGACACGGAAGAAAGCCCTCTCCCGTCTGTGGCGTGCCCGCAGCGCGACCGACGTCGGCTCTGAAAGCGGGGCCAAGCTCGGCAATCTTGAATTGAGACAGAGACTCGTCCACCAGCGATTCTTAAAACTGCAGTAACCCGTTGAAGACACGACCCCGCCTGCCGTCGTCACTTAGATCTAACCCGCAAAAGAATCACTGCTACAACGGCTTCCGCGACACAATGGTCAGCCACCTGGGGGAGGAACCGTGGTATGAATGACTGGAAGGACACAACAGGGAAACCCACCAGGTTCAGTGTCATACAGACTAGTGTCGCTTGACAGACAAAACTTGCAGTACAAGATTTCTAAAGATTCTTCACAATCACTGGAGTTACAGCCATCACACATCGGTGGGTTAACACTCACACACACAAAGAAAACCAGATCGCCCAGCACAAAGAAGAAAACAAGACTTACACCAAGTTGAGAGCACTTTGCCGCTGGGGGAACGGAATAACGACTATCTTCGATATTGACGCCAGGCTTTCCCTACACAAGGCCAGAACCAGACCGCGATAAGATGGCTCCGGGATGCCCGCGCTGCTCAGGTCGAGCCCGTTATGCCAAAGCAGCCTGTGGCGGGCAATGAAAACACAAGCAGCCCGTGTGTCTGCTTCCTGGTCTGCAAAGGCTCTCCAGGAAAATCTCTCTTGCGCTTCTGCTGAACTGCTGCTTCATCTACGCAGGGGCCCCCGCCTTCTTAATCAAGGAGTCCAATGGCAGCATTTGTCGCAAGTGCTCGTCAGTTCCCACACAGTCGGGGAGGAGCCCGGGACTTGATGAGGACAACGACAGCCTGCTTGGCATTGTTTTCCTCGGCACCTATCAATTAACACAGCAGGGTGTGACGTCCCCGGGGCGTGGGGTGTGAGTGAGGGACAGGAAGCAAGCAAGAGACAGAGGAAGTCAAGAGCCACCACACCCTGTTGCTTGCCAGTAATCACACAACTATGGCCCTCAGCTGATACCCCTTTACAAGTGGGAGACCCTGCTCCGAGTCCAGCCCGAGTGCAAAAGGCCCCAGCGAGATTTGAACTCGCGACCCCTGGTTTACAAGACCAGTGCTCTAACCCCTGAGCTATGGAGCCACAAGGCTCCAGGTCCTGACTCACGCGCAGACAAACGTACCGAGTCAAGCAGCTGGCAACATGAGGGAGACACGGTGCCCGGCTCAGCTACACAGCGGAGAAAGCAGAGAAAGGACGCCACGGCGAAGCTGAAGTCTTGCACAGGCCCATGGAAGACACCGAAGATCACCGAGGGAATCGACAGTCGGCCTGGCTCTTGTGTGGTTCCATGGTGTAATGGTTAGCACTCTGGACTCTGAATCCAGCGATCCGAGTTCAAATCTCGGTGGAACCTTTTGTGGGTGGAATTGGTGTCTGGAATGCCAAACGGGAATTACCGCTGAAACAAACGGGGTGGGGAAAAAAAAGGCCACGCTTCCCTGACCGGGAATCGAACCCGGGCCACGGCGGTGAGAGCGCCGAATCCTAACCACTAGACCACCAGGGACACGGAGGAAAGCCCTCTCCCGTCTGTGGCGTGCCCGCAGCGCGACCGACGTCGGCTCTGAAAGCGGGGCCAAGCTCGGCAATCTTGAATTGAGACAGAGACTCGTCCACCAGCGATTCTTAAAACTGCAGTAACCCGTTGAAGACACGACCCCGCCTGCCGTCGTCACTTAGATCTAACCCGCAAAAGAATCACTGCTACAACGGCTTCCGCGACACAATGGTCAGCCACCTGGGGGAGGAACCGTGGTATGAATGACTGGAAGGACACAACAGGGAAACCCACCAGGTTCAGTGTCATACAGACTAGTGTCGCTTGACAGACAAAACTTGCAGTACAAGATTTCTAAAGATTCTTCACAATCACTGGAGTTACAGCCATCACACATCGGTGGGTTAACACTCACACACACAAAGAAAACCAGATCGCCCAGCACAAAGAAGAAAACAAGACTTACACCAAGTTGAGAGCACTTTGCCGCTGGGGGAACGGAATAACGACTATCTTCGATATTGACGCCAGGCTTTCCCTACACAAGGCCAGAACCAGACCGCGATAAGATGGCTCCGGGATGCCCGCGCTGCTCAGGTCGAGCCCGTTATGCCAAAGCAGCCTGTGGCGGGCAATGAAAACACAAGCAGCCCGTGTGTCTGCTTCCTGGTCTGCAAAGGCTCTCCAGGAAAATCTCTCTTGCGCTTCTGCTGAACTGCTGCTTCATCTACGCAGGGGCCCCCGCCTTCTTAATCAAGGAGTCCAATGGCAGCATTTGTCACAAGTGCTCGTCAGTTCCCACACAGTCGGGGAGGAGCCCGGGACTTGATGAGGACAACGACAGCCTGCTTGGCATTGTTTTCCTCGGCACCTATCAATTAACACAGCAGGGTGTGACGTCCCCGGGGCGTGGGGTGTGAGTGAGGGACAGGAAGCAAGCAAGAGACAGAGGAAGTCAAGAGCCACCACACCCTGTTGCTTGCCAGTAATCACACAACTATGGCCCTCAGCTGATACCCCTTTACAAGTGGGAGACCCTGCTCCGAGTCCAGCCCGAGTGCAAAAGGCCCCAGCGAGATTTGAACTCGCGACCCCTGGTTTACAAGACCAGTGCTCTAACCCCTGAGCTATGGAGCCACAAGGCTCCAGGTCCTGACTCACGCGCAGACAAACGTACCGAGTCAAGCAGCTGGCAACATGAGGGAGACACGGTGCCCGGCTCAGCTACACAGCGGAGAAAGCAGAGAAAGGACGCCACGGCGAAGCTGAAGTCTTGCACAGGCCCATGGAAGACACCGAAGATCACCGAGGGAATCGACAGTCGGCCTGGTTCTTGTGTGGTTCCATGGTGTAATGGTTAGCACTCTGGACTCTGAATCCAGCGATCCGAGTTCAAATCTCGGTGGAACCTTTTGTGGGTGGAATTGGTGTCTGGAATGCCAAACGGGAATTACCGCTGAAACAAACGGGGTGGGGAAAAAAAAGGCCACGCTTCCCTGACCGGGAATCGAACCGGGGCCGCGGCGGTGAGAGCGCCGAATCCTAACCACTAGACCACCAGGGACACAGAAGAAAGCCCTCTCCCGTCTGTGGCGTGCCCGCAGCGCGACCGACGTCGGCTCTGAAAGCGGGGCCAAGCTCGGCAATCTTGAATTGAGACAGAGACTCGTCCACCAGCGATTCTTAAAACTGCAGTAACCCGTTGAAGACACGACCCCGCCTGCCGTCGTCACTTAGATCTAACCCGCAAAAGAATCACTGCTACAACGGCTTCCGCGACACAATGGTCAGCCACCTGGGGGAGGAACCGTGGTATGAATGACTGGAAGGACACAACAGGGAAACCCACCAGGTTCAGTGTCATACAGACTAGTGTCGCTTGACAGACAAAACTTGCAGTACAAGATTTCTAAAGATTCTTCACAATCACTGGAGTTACAGCCATCACACATCGGTGGGTTAACACTCACACACACAAAGAAAACCAGATCGCCCAGCACAAAGAAGAAAACAAGACTTACACCAAGTTGAGAGCACTTTGCCGCTGGGGGAACGGAATAACGACTATCTTCGATATTGACGCCAGGCTTTCCCTACACAAGGCCAGAACCAGACCGCGATAAGATGGCTCCGGGATGCCCGCGCTGCTCAGGTCGAGCCCGTTATGCCAAAGCAGCCTGTGGCGGGCAATGAAAACACAAGCAGCCCGTGTGTCTGCTTCCTGGTCTGCAAAGGCTCTCCAGGAAAATCTCTCTTGCGCTTCTGCTGAACTGCTGCTTCATCTACGCAGGGGCCCCCGCCTTCTTAATCAAGGAGTCCAATGGCAGCATTTGTCGCAAGTGCTCGTCAGTTCCCACACAGTCGGGGAGGAGCCCGGGACTTGATGAGGACAACGACAGCCTGCTTGGCATTGTTTTCCTCGGCACCTATCAATTAACACAGCAGGGTGTGACGTCCCCGGGGCGTGGGGTGTGAGTGAGGGACAGGAAGCAAGCAAGAGACAGAGGAAGTCAAGAGCCACCACACCCTGTTGCTTGCCAGTAATCACACAACTATGGCCCTCAGCTGATACCCCTTTACAAGTGGGAGACCCTGCTCCGAGTCCAGCCCGAGTGCAAAAGGCCCCAGCGAGATTTGAACTCGCGACCCCTGGTTTACAAGACCAGTGCTCTAACCCCTGAGCTATGGAGCCACAAGGCTCCAGGTCCTGACTCACGCGCAGACAAACGTACCGAGTCAAGCAGCTGGCAACATGAGGGAGACACGGTGCCCGGCTCAGCTACACAGCGGAGAAAGCAGAGAAAGGACGCCACGGCGAAGCTGAAGTCTTGCACAGGCCCATGGAAGACACCGAAGATCACCGAGGGAATCGACAGTCGGCCTGGCTCTTGTGTGGTTCCATGGTGTAATGGTTAGCACTCTGGACTCTGAATCCAGCGATCCGAGTTCAAATCTCGGTGGAACCTTTTGTGGGTGGAATTGGTGTCTGGAATGCCAAACGGGAATTACCGCTGAAACAAACGGGGTGAGGAAAAAAAAGGCCACGCTTCCCTGACCGGGAATCGAACCCGGGCCGCGGCGGTGAGAGCGCCAAATCCTAACCACTAGACCACCAGGGACACGGAGGAAAGCCCTCTCCCGTCTGTGGCGTGCCCGCAGCGCGACCGACGTCGGCTCTGAAAGCGGGGCCAAGCTCGGCAATCTTGAATTGAGACAGAGACTCGTCCACCAGCGATTCTTAAAACTGCAGTAACCCGTTGAAGACACGACCCCGCCTGCCGTCGTCACTTAGATCTAACCCGCAAAAGAATCACTGCTACAACGGCTTCCGCGACACAATGGTCAGCCACCTGGGGGAGGAACCGTGGTATGAATGACTGGAAGGACACAACAGGGAAACCCACCAAGTTCAGTGTCATACAGACTAGTGTCGCTTGACAGACAAAACTTGCAGTACAAGATTTCTAAAGATTCTTCACAATCACTGGAGTTACAGCCATCACACATCGGTGGGTTAACACTCACACACACAAAGAAAACCAGATCGCCCAGCACAAAGAAGAAAACAAGACTTACACCAAGTTGAGAGCACTTTGCCGCTGGGGGAACGGAATAACGACTATCTTCGATATTGACGCCAGGCTTTCCCTACACAAGGCCAGAACCAGACCGCGATAAGATGGCTCCGGGATGCCCGCGCTGCTCAGGTCGAGCCCGTTATGCCAAAGCAGCCTGTGGCGGGCAATGAAAACACAAGCAGCCCGTGTGTCTGCTTCCTGGTCTGCAAAGGCTCTCCAGGAAAATCTCTCTTGCGCTTCTGCTGAACTGCTGCTTCATCTACGCAGGGGCCCCCGCCTTCTTAATCAAGGAGTCCAATGGCAGCATTTGTCGCAAGTGCTCGTCAGTTCCCACACAGTCGGGGAGGAGCCCGGGACTTGATGAGGACGACGACAGCCTGCTTGGCATTGTTTTCCTCGGCACCTATCAATTAACACAGCAGGGTGTGACGTCCCCGGGGCGTGGGGTGTGAGTGAGGGACAGGAAGCAAGCAAGAGACAGAGGAAGTCAAGAGCCACCACACCCTGTTGCTTGCCAGTAATCACACAACTATGGCCCTCAGCTGATACCCCTTTACAAGTGGGAGACCCTGCTCCGAGTCCAGCCCGAGTGCAAAAGGCCCCAGCGCGATTTGAACTCGCGACCCCTGGTTTACAAGACCAGTGCTCTAACCCCTGAGCTATGGAGCCACAAGGCTCCAGGTCCTGACTCACGCGCAGACAAACGTACCGAGTCAAGCAGCTGGCAACATGAGGGAGACACGGTGCCCGGCTCAGCTACACAGCGGAGAAAGCAGAGAAAGGACGCCACGGCGAAGCTGAAGTCTTGCACAGGCCCATGGAAGACACCGAAGATCACCGAGGGAATCGACAGTCGGCCTGGCTCTTGTGTGGTTCCATGGTGTAATGGTTAGCACTCTGGACTCTGAATCCAGCGATCCGAGTTCAAATCTCGGTGGAACCTTTTGTGGGTGGAATTGGTGTCTGGAATGCCAAACGGGAATTACCGCTGAAACAAACGGGGTGGGGAAAAAAAAGGCCACGCTTCCCTGACCGGGAATCGAACCCGGGCCGCGGCGGTGAGAGCGCCGAATCCTATCCACTAGACCACCAGGGACACGGAGGAAAGCCCTCTCCCGTCTGTGGCGTGCCCGCAGCGCGACCGACGTCGGCTCTGAAAGCGGGGCCAAGCTCGGCAATCTTGAATTGAGACAGAGACTCGTCCACCAGCGATTCTTAAAACTGCAGTAACCCGTTGAAGACACGACCCCGCCTGCCGTCGTCACTTAGATCTAACCCGCAAAAGAATCACTGCTACAACGGCTTCCGCGACACAATGGTCAGCCACCTGGGGGAGGAACCGTGGTATGAATGACTGGAAGGACACAACAGGGAAACCCACCAGGTTCAGTGTCATACAGACTAGTGTCGCTTGACAGACAAAACTTGCAGTACAAGATTTCTAAAGATTCTTCACAATCACTGGAGTTACAGCCATCACACATCGGTGGGTTAACACTCACACACACAAAGAAAACCAGATCGCCCAGCACAAAGAAGAAAACAAGACTTACACCAAGTTGAGAGCACTTTGCCGCTGGGGGAACGGAATAACGACTATCTTCGATATTGACGCCAGGCTTTCCCTACACAAGGCCAGAACCAGACCGCGATAAGATGGCTCCGGGATGCCCGCGCTGCTCAGGTCGAGCCCGTTATGCCAAAGCAGCCTGTGGCGGGCAATGAAAACACAAGCAGCCCGTGTGTCTGCTTCCTGGTCTGCAAAGGCTCTCCAGGAAAATCTCTCTTGCGCTTCTGCTGAACTGCTGCTTCATCTACGCAGGGGCCCCCGCCTTCTTAATCAAGGAGTCCAATGGCAGCATTTGTCGCAAGTGCTCGTCAGTTCCCACACAGTCGGGGAGGAGCCCGGGACTTGATGAGGACGACGACAGCCTGCTTGGCATTGTTTTCCTCGGCACCTATCAATTAACACAGCAGGGTGTGACGTCCCCGGGGCGTGGGGTGTGAGTGAGGGACAGGAAGCAAGCAAGAGACAGAGGAAGTCAAGAGCCACCACACCCTGTTGCTTGCCAGTAATCACACAACTATGGCCCTCAGCTGATACCCCTTTACAAGTGGGAGACCCTGCTCCGAGTCCAGCCCGAGTGCAAAAGGCCCCAGCGCGATTTGAACTCGCGACCCCTGGTTTACAAGACCAGTGCTCTAACCCCTGAGCTATGGAGCCACAAGGCTCCAGGTCCTGACTCACGCGCAGACAAACGTACCGAGTCAAGCAGCTGGCAACATGAGGGAGACACGGTGCCCGGCTCAGCTACACAGCGGAGAAAGCAGAGAAAGGACGCCACGGCGAAGCTGAAGTCTTGCACAGGCCCATGGAAGACACCGAAGATCACCGAGGGAATCGACAGTCGGCCTGGCTCTTGTGTGGTTCCATGGTGTAATGGTTAGCACTCTGGACTCTGAATCCAGCGATCCGAGTTCAAATCTCGGTGGAACCTTTTGTGGGTGGAATTGGTGTCTGGAATGCCAAACGGGAATTACCGCTGAAACAAACGGGGTGGGGAAAAAAAAGGCCACGCTTCCCTGACCGGGAATCGAACCCGGGCCGCGGCGGTGAGAGCGCCGAATCCTAACCACTAGACCACCAGGGACACGGAGGAAAGCCCTCTCCCGTCTGTGGCGTGCCCGCAGCGCGACCGACGTCGGCTCTGAAAGCGGGGCCAAGCTCGGCAATCTTGAATTGAGACAGAGACTCGTCCACCAGCGATTCTTAAAACTGCAGTAACCCGTTGAAGACACGACCCCGCCTGCCGTCGTCACTTAGATCTAACCCGCAAAAGAATCACTGCTACAACGGCTTCCGCGACACAATGGTCAGCCACCTGGGGGAGGAACCGTGGTATGAATGACTGGAAGGACACAACAGGGAAACCCACCAGGTTCAGTGTCATACAGACTAGTGTCGCTTGACAGACAAAACTTGCAGTACAAGATTTCTAAAGATTCTTCACAATCACTGGAGTTACAGCCATCACACATCGGTGGGTTAACACTCACACACACAAAGAAAACCAGATCGCCCAGCACAAAGAAGAAAACAAGACTTACACCAAGTTGAGAGCACTTTGCCGCTGGGGGAACGGAATAACGACTATCTTCGATATTGACGCCAGGCTTTCCCTACACAAGGCCAGAACCAGACCGCGATAAGATGGCTCCGGGATGCCCGCGCTGCTCAGGTCGAGCCCGTTATGCCAAAGCAGCCTGTGGCGGGCAATGAAAACACAAGCAGCCCGTGTGTCTGCTTCCTGGTCTGTAAAGGCTCTCCAGGAAAATCTCTCTTGCGCTTCTGCTGAACTGCTGCTTCATCTACGCAGGGGCCCCCGCCTTCTTAATCAAGGAGTCCAATGGCAGCATTTGTCGCAAGTGCTCGTCAGTTCCCACACAGTCGGGGAGGAGCCCGGGACTTGATGAGGACAACGACAGCCTGCTTGGCATTGTTTTCCTCGGCACCTATCAATTAACACAGCAGGGTGTGACGTCCCCGGGGCGTGGGGTGTGAGTGAGGGACAGGAAGCAAGCAAGAGACAGAGGAAGTCAAGAGCCACCACACCCTGTTGCTTGCCAGTAATCACACAACTATGGCCCTCAGCTGATACCCCTTTACAAGTGGGAGACCCTGCTCCGAGTCCAGCCCGAGTGCAAAAGGCCCCAGCGCGATTTGAACTCGCGACCCCTGGTTTACAAGACCAGTGCTCTAACCCCTGAGCTATGGAGCCACAAGGCTCCAGGTCCTGACTCACGCGCAGACAAACGTACCGAGTCAAGCAGCTGGCAACATGAGGGAGACACGGTGCCCGGCTCAGCTACACAGCGGAGAAAGCAGAGAAAGGACGCCACGGCGAAGCTGAAGTCTTGCACAGGCCCATGGAAGACACCGAAGATCACCGAGGGAATCGACAGTCGGCCTGGCTCTTGTGTGGTTCCATGGTGTAATGGTTAGCACTCTGGACTCTGAATCCAGCGATCCGAGTTCAAATCTCGGTGGAACCTTTTGTGGGTGGAATTGGTGTCTGGAATGCCAAACGGGAATTACCGCTGAAACAAACGGGGTGGGGAAAAAAAAGGCCACGCTTCCCTGACCGGGAATCGAACCCGGGCCGCGGCGGTGAGAGCGCCGAATCCTAACCACTAGACCACCAGGGACACGGAGGAAAGCCCTCTCCCGTCTGTAGCGTGCCCGCAGCGCGACCGACGTCGGCTCTGAAAGCGGGGCCAAGCTCGGCAATCTTGAATTGAGACAGAGACTCGTCCACCAGCGATTCTTAAAACTGCAGTAACCCGTTGAAGACACGACCCCGCCTGCCGTCGTCACTTAGATCTAACCCGCAAAAGAATCACTGCTACAACGGCTTCCGCGACACAATGGTCAGCCACCTGGGGGAGGAACCGTGGTATGAATGACTGGAAGGACACAACAGGGAAACCCACCAGGTTCAGTGTCATACAGACTAGTGTCGCTTGACAGACAAAACTTGCAGTACAAGATTTCTAAAGATTCTTCACAATCACTGGAGTTACAGCCATCACACATCGGTGGGTTAACACTCACACACACAAAGAAAACCAGATCGCCCAGCACAAAGAAGAAAACAAGACTTACACCAAGTTGAGAGCACTTTGCCGCTGGGGGAACGGAATAACGACTATCTTCGATATTGACGCCAGGCTTTCCCTACACAAGGCCAGAACCAGACCGCGATAAGATGGCTCCGGGATGCCCGCGCTGCTCAGGTCGAGCCCGTTATGCCAAAGCAGCCTGTGGCGGGCAATGAAAACACAAGCAGCCCGTGTGTCTGCTTCCTGGTCTGCAAAGGCTCTCCAGGAAAATCTCTCTTGCGCTTCTGCTGAACTGCTGCTTCATCTACGCAGGGGCCCCCGCCTTCTTAATCAAGGAGTCCAATGGCAGCATTTGTCGCAAGTGCTCGTCAGTTCCCACACAGTCGGGGAGGAGCCCGGGACTTGATGAGGACAACGACAGCCTGCTTGGCATTGTTTTCCTCGGCACCTATCAATTAACACAGCAGGGTGTGACGTCCCCGGGGCGTGGGGTGTGAGTGAGGGACAGGAAGCAAGCAAGAGACAGAGGAAGTCAAGAGCCACCACACCCTGTTGCTTGCCAGTAATCACACAACTATGGCCCTCAGCTGATACCCCTTTACAAGTGGGAGACCCTGCTCCGAGTCCAGCCCGAGTGCAAAAGGCCCCAGCGCGATTTGAACTCGCGACCCCTGGTTTACAAGACCAGTGCTCTAACCCCTGAGCTATGGAGCCACAAGGCTCCAGGTCCTGACTCACGCGCAGACAAACATACCGAGTCAAGCAGCTGGCAACATGAGGGAGACACGGTGCCCGGCTCAGCTACACAGCGGAGAAAGCAGAGAAAGGACGCCACGGCGAAGCTGAAGTCTTGCACAGGCCCATGGAAGACACCGAAGATCACCGAGGGAATCGACAGTCGGCCTGGCTCTTGTGTGGTTCCATGGTGTAATGGTTAGCACTCTGGACTCTGAATCCAGCGATCCGAGTTCAAATCTCGGTGGAACCTTTTGTGGGTGGAATTGGTGTCTGGAATGCCAAACGGGAATTACCGCTGAAACAAACGGGGTGGGGAAAAAAAAGGCCACGCTTCCCTGACCGGGAATCGAACCCGGGCCGCGGCGGTGAGAGCGCCGAATCCTAACCACTAGACCACCAGGGACACGGAGGAAAGCCCTCTCCCGTCTGTGGCGTGCCCGCAGCGCGACCGACGTCGGCTCTGAAAGCGGGGCCAAGCTCGGCAATCTTGAATTGAGACAGAGACTCGTCCACCAGCGATTCTTAAAACTGCAGTAACCCGTTGAAGACACGACCCCGCCTGCCGTCGTCACTTAGATCTAACCCGCAAAAGAATCACTGCTACAACGGCTTCCGCGACACAATGGTCAGCCACCTGGGGGAGGAACCGTGGTATGAATGACTGGAAGGACACAACAGGGAAACCCACCAGGTTCAGTGTCATACAGACTAGTGTCGCTTGACAGACAAAACTTGCAGTACAAGATTTCTAAAGATTCTTCACAATCACTGGAGTTACAGCCATCACACATCGGTGGGTTAACACTCACACACACAAAGAAAACCAGATCGCCCAGCACAAAGAAGAAAACAAGACTTACACCAAGTTGAGAGCACTTTGCCGCTGGGGGAACGGAATAACGACTATCTTCGATATTGACGCCAGGCTTTCCCTACACAAGGCCAGAACCAGACCGCGATAAGATGGCTCCGGGATGCCCGCGCTGCTCAGGTCGAGCCCGTTATGCCAAAGCAGCCTGTGGCGGGCAATGAAAACACAAGCAGCCCGTGTGTCTGCTTCCTGGTCTGTAAAGGCTCTCCAGGAAAATCTCTCTTGCGCTTCTGCTGAACTGCTGCTTCATCTACGCAGGGGCCCCCGCCTTCTTAATCAAGGAGTCCAATGGCAGCATTTGTCGCAAGTGCTCGTCAGTTCCCACACAGTCGGGGAGGAGCCCGGGACTTGATGAGGACAACGACAGCCTGCTTGGCATTGTTTTCCTCGGCACCTATCAATTAACACAGCAGGGTGTGACGTCCCCGGGGCGTGGGGTGTGAGTGAGGGACAGGAAGCAAGCAAGAGACAGAGGAAGTCAAGAGCCACCACACCCTGTTGCTTGCCAGTAATCACACAACTATGGCCCTCAGCTGATACCCCTTTACAAGTGGGAGACCCTGCTCCGAGTCCAGCCCGAGTGCAAAAGGCCCCAGCGCGATTTGAACTCGCGACCCCTGGTTTACAAGACCAGTGCTCTAACCCCTGAGCTATGGAGCCACAAGGCTCCAGGTCCTGACTCACGCGCAGACAAACATACCGAGTCAAGCAGCTGGCAACATGAGGGAGACACGGTGCCCGGCTCAGCTACACAGCGGAGAAAGCAGAGAAAGGACGCCACGGCGAAGCTGAAGTCTTGCACAGGCCCATGGAAGACACCGAAGATCACCGAGGGAATCGACAGTCGGCCTGGCTCTTGTGTGGTTCCATGGTGTAATGGTTAGCACTCTGGACTCTGAATCCAGCGATCCGAGTTCAAATCTCGGTGGAACCTTTTGTGGGTGGAATTGGTGTCTGGAATGCCAAACGGGAATTACCGCTGAAACAAACGGGGTGGGGAAAAAAAAGGCCACGCTTCCCTGACCGGGAATCGAACCCGGGCCGCGGCGGTGAGAGCGCCGAATCCTAACCACTAGACCACCAGGGACACGGAGGAAAGCCCTCTCCCGTCTGTGGCGTGCCCGCAGCGCGACCGACGTCGGCTCTGAAAGCGGGGCCAAGCTCGGCAATCTTGAATTGAGACAGAGACTCGTCCACCAGCGATTCTTAAAACTGCAGTAACCCGTTGAAGACACGACCCCGCCTGCCGTCGTCACTTAGATCTAACCCGCAAAAGAATCACTGCTACAACGGCTTCCGCGACACAATGGTCAGCCACCTGGGGGAGGAACCGTGGTATGAATGACTGGAAGGACACAACAGGGAAACCCACCAGGTTCAGTGTCATACAGACTAGTGTCGCTTGACAGACAAAACTTGCAGTACAAGATTTCTAAAGATTCTTCACAATCACTGGAGTTACAGCCATCACACATCGGTGGGTTAACACTCACACACACAAAGAAAACCAGATCGCCCAGCACAAAGAAGAAAACAAGACTTACACCAAGTTGAGAGCACTTTGCCGCTGGGGGAACGGAATAACGACTATCTTCGATATTGACGCCAGGCTTTCCCTACACAAGGCCAGAACCAGACCGCGATAAGATGGCTCCGGGATGCCCGCGCTGCTCAGGTCGAGCCCGTTATGCCAAAGCAGCCTGTGGCGGGCAATGAAAACACAAGCAGCCCGTGTGTCTGCTTCCTGGTCTGTAAAGGCTCTCCAGGAAAATCTCTCTTGCGCTTCTGCTGAACTGCTGCTTCATCTACGCAGGGGCCCCCGCCTTCTTAATCAAGGAGTCCAATGGCAGCATTTGTCGCAAGTGCTCGTCAGTTCCCACACAGTCGGGGAGGAGCCCGGGACTTGATGAGGACAACGACAGCCTGCTTGGCATTGTTTTCCTCGGCACCTATCAATTAACACAGCAGGGTGTGACGTCCCCGGGGCGTGGGGTGTGAGTGAGGGACAGGAAGCAAGCAAGAGACAGAGGAAGTCAAGAGCCACCACACCCTGTTGCTTGCCAGTAATCACACAACTATGGCCCTCAGCTGATACCCCTTTACAAGTGGGAGACCCTGCTCCGAGTCCAGCCCGAGTGCAAAAGGCCCCAGCGCGATTTGAACTCGCGACCCCTGGTTTACAAGACCAGTGCTCTAACCCCTGAGCTATGGAGCCACAAGGCTCCAGGTCCTGACTCACGCGCAGACAAACGTACCGAGTCAAGCAGCTGGCAACATGAGGGAGACACGGTGCCCGGCTCAGCTACACAGCGGAGAAAGCAGAGAAAGGACGCCACGGCGAAGCTGAAGTCTTGCACAGGCCCATGGAAGACACCGAAGATCACCGAGGGAATCGACAGTCGGCCTGGCTCTTGTGTGGTTCCATGGTGTAATGGTTAGCACTCTGGACTCTGAATCCAGCGATCCGAGTTCAAATCTCGGTGGAACCTTTTGTGGGTGGAATTGGTGTCTGGAATGCCAAACGGGAATTACCGCTGAAACAAACGGGGTGGGGAAAAAAAAAGGCCACGCTTCCCTGACCGGGAATCGAACCCGGGCCACGGCGGTGAGAGCGCCGAATCCTAACCACTAGACCACCAGGGACACGGAGGAAAGCCCTCTCCCGTCTGTGGCGTGCCCGCAGCGCGACCGACGTCGGCTCTGAAAGCGGGGCCAAGCTCGGCAATCTTGAATTGAGACAGAGACTCGTCCACCAGCGATTCTTAAAACTGCAGTAACCCGTTGAAGACACGACCCCGCCTGCCGTCGTCACTTAGATCTAACCCGCAAAAGAATCACTGCTACAACGGCTTCCGCGACACAATGGT